>NC_043975.1:44656138-44676138 GCF_902148855.1 Sphaeramia orbicularis
CTTCTTCTCCTTGTTACTCCTCTTCCTCCTCTTTTCCTTCTTCTTCTCCCTCTTTTCCTTCTTCTTCTTCTCCCTCTTCTACTTCTTCTCCTTCTTCCTCCTCTTCCTCCTCTTCTTTCTTCTTCTTCTTCTTCTCCCTCATCTCCTTCTTCTCCTCCTCCTTCTTCTTCCTCTCCTTCTTCTTCCTCTTCTTTCTGTGTGTCTTTTACAGTATATGTCAGATGCATTTATAAAGCAGACGGGGGGAGGGGGGGGACACTCAACATCTGCTGCGGTCACTCCTGTTCATCATCTACTTATCACCCCCCCGTCTGTCTTCTGCGTTTCTCACACTCCCCTTCACCACCACCACCAAACACACACTCATGCAAAATACCGCCCCCCCCCCCCCATCTCCCACTTCTCCATCCTCCCCTACTCCTTTGCGTCTTTATCCCCGCCCTTCCCTCATGCCTTGGGCATAGATAACACACTTATTTGCAGATTTTCTGTGCCGTGTGTGTGTGTGTGTGTGTGTGTGTGTGTGTGTGTGTGTGTGTGTGTGTGTGTGTGTGTGTCTGTTTGGATCAGACAGATTCAGGAGTCAGCGGGGTCCAACTCCAGCTCTGTTTCCTCTTTTGTTTAAATCCCAACCTGCACAGGAGATGGGGATATGCCAAACACACACACACACACACACACACACCTACACACACACACACATACACACACACACCAAGGTTCTAATAGTATTGGATTTTTCATTATAGTTTAGTTTTATTTTGTTTTGACTTTTTTTCTCTAATTCAGTTAGTTTGAATTCATTTTTAGAGCAGGTTTGCTCGTTTTTATTAGTTTTCTTTTTTTTCCTAAATGCTTAGTTTTAGTTTAGTTTTAGTTTTAATTTTAGTTTTGTCGTATCTTTTTTTAAATTTGTTTTTGATCGTGTAATAGTTTTCTATTCTCTGTTTCAAATCCAGGTTCATTTTTAGAGGACATTTAGTCTATATAATGTATATTGTTGTGGACAGAGGCAGTAAAACCAGGTGTAGATTACTGCACAAAGGGAGAATTTTATTTTCCTTGGTCAGGATATGTACAGTCAGTCCAGCTTGGATTTACAAGGCTGACAATTAATACTGAACAAACAAGAACTCAAACTATGAATTATGAAAGAGCTGCAGCATCTGAAACCGACCACAATGAACATTTGACAGATAAACAGAACCACAGTGCTGCAGTTTCAGCTTCAGAGTTTGTCTGATATGGATTGGGATTGGCTCTGTCAACTCAACATAGATTTTTATTCGTAAGTTTTTATTTTTTATTTGTATCAATTTCTAGAAATTCCAGGCGGCCCCATGTGGGCTCCCAACCTTAAGGTTGAAAAACACTGTTTTATCCCCTGCAGAACCTCAACCAAACGTCCCACAAAACCAGTTCTTTATTGTGGGTTCCAGCCAAGGTTATTATCGTTAACGAAAACTAACAAAATGACGAAAACTAGACCTGTAAAAACATTCTTGTTAACTGAAATAAATTAAAACTATAATTACAAGAAAAAAATGATAATTAACTGAAACTGTATTGTGTGTGTACAAAACTAACTAAAACTGATAAAAATTATGGATAAAATTCTCTTTGTTTTCATCTTTGTCAATGTCGGATTGATAGGAAAGTGATTTATTTTTGCTCGAGCAATTTTAGCTAGTGGCACCATATGACACTTGTCACTTGTGGTCACTTGTGGTTTCCAGTCGTCCTCTGGTCCCCACTCTACCTGGAAACATGGAGACTAAAGTTGGGAGAAAGCAGCAGAGTCCTGTCTGGGATTTATTTGAATACGACGGAGAAGAAGAGAAAAGAAATAAAAAAACTGAAATTAATACCAAAACTAAGGATTTAGAAAAAAAAAAGAAAACTAATAAAAACTAGCGAACCTGCTCCAAAAACAAATTCAAACTAACTGAATTAGAGAAAAAAAGTCAAAACTAAATAAAACTAAACTATAATGAAAAATCCAACACTATTAGAACCTTGGTTCAAGCTTTATGTCCTGACAATGTGTTTTCAGTGTTTGTCATCAGGTTTACATCCTCGGACTGGAGGAAAAACATGGGAACACACACACACACACACACACACACACACACACACAGATGCCACCGCTGAGGCCAATTCTAACAGCTTTTACTCAAAGTAAACGACCACATGTAGACTTTTTAATGGAATTATAAGCCAGATTGACAAGGGGCTTTTTGTTTTTGCTTTCCGCTAATCGCCTCTCCCAAAATCCCCTCCTTTATGTCCTGTCATTCCGGAGTGAACTCTACGCTTCCTCGCTTCCCTCTGATTTTCACTCTATCGTGTGCTGGATATCAGACAGAGAGAGAGAGAGAGAGAGAGAGAGAGAGAGAGAGAGAGAGAGCAAAAAAGTGTAATGGAGAGAATGAAAAGAAAAGACAGTGAATGTAGGGCAGTGGGGAGGAGGCCGACAGAAGAGAAAGAAGGAAAGAAAGGAAGTGGGGGAGGGAGAGAGAGGTGGAAGGATTGGCTGAGGACCAAGGATGAAGAGATGAGCAGAGATGAGTGAAGAGGAAGGAGGAGGAAGGAGGGAAAGAGCCCAGAAAATGGACATGGGACCAGTAGGGGTGTAAGAAAATATCGGTTCTGCAATATATCACAATACTTCGTTTCACAATACTGTATCGACATTAAAAAGTACTGTATTGATATTTTTAGGTATTTATTCAAATGCAGATATTGTGAAGGTTCTTTTTTTTTTTTTTTTTTTTTGGTTTTCTTTTTTGTTTATATTTTATTTATTCTTATTTAACACTCTTTTATTCATTAATGTTCGTTCCTTTGTTGGGATTGAACTAAAATAATGTTCTGATGTTAGTTCTGAACTAATAGAACATGAACATTTGAACAGGATCTTCAACTGTAATCCTACTTTATAATGGACGTTTCGGCCCCGCCCCGTGTCCCCGTGTGGGATCGATGTTGCAGCACAGGAGGGCGTATGGGTATCGCTATCGTACAGTGGCACCACAGGTACAATGCCGCTAGTGTCTGTAAAACAGAATTTCAGTTTGAACACAGGAACATTTTGTGGTATAACATTAGATTAGGTTGTGATCAAATGAAAATGTGTTTAGTATTTGTGCAGAAAAAAAAAAGAAACAAACAAAAAATTTTCCTTTTTAACAGTATCATGATATATCGTATCATGATCCTAGTATTGTGATTTGTATCCTATCACCAGATTCTTGCCGATACATAGCCCTAGTGACCAGTTCTGATCCTCAACCACTCCGTCTTCTTCCAAACACCTCCTGTATTTATTTATTTACCTGAGCGGTTCTGTCGGTACTGTTGAGCTGCTGTTGTTCTTCATGACGATGAAAACGAGGGTAGATATGACACAACAGAATCATGTCAAAAGGAGGAATAGAAATATTATTTTAATTCACATATTGAAGTATTAGGATGAATTGTTTTATTTGTTAGTACTTCATGTTTTAACGTAGGATTCATTTGTTTAATTTGTTTTATTTCAGTAATGTTGTTTAAATAGTTGGTCAGGGGTAAGAATGTAACGGTTACCGGTATAAAGATAAAGCCCGGTAAAATTCCAGACGGTCATATTACTGTTTAAATTCAAATTAACATGAAAACCGTCTGTGATTATAGCACGGTGAAAACTTATGGTGGTACTGGTCATGAGAGAGAGAGAGAGAGAGAGAGAGAGAATTAGAGAGAGAGGGAGAGAAAGAGAGAGAGAATTAGAGAGAGAGAAAGAGAGAGACAGAGAGAGAGAAAGAGAGAGAGAGAAAGACAGAGAGAAAGTGAGAGGGAGAGACAGAGAGAGAGAGAAAGAGAGAGAGAAAGAGAGAGAAAAAGAGAGAGAGAGAAAGACAGAGAGAGAGAAAGAGAGGGAGAGAAAGAGAATTAGAGAGAGAGAAAGAGAGAGACAGAGAGAACGAGAAAGAGAGAGAAAGAGACAGAGAGAGAAAGCGAGAGGGAGAGAAAGAGAGAGAGAATTAGAGAAAGAGAGAGACAGAGAGAAAGAGAGAGAGAGAAAGAGCGAAAGACAGAGAGAGAAAGAGAAAGGGAGAGAAAGAGAGAGAGAGAAAGAAAGAGACCTCTGTCATCTGTCTATCCATCCATCTAACCATTGTTCTATCCATCATTCTATCGTTTGTTCTATCTATTGATCGTTTGTTTGTTCTATCTATCTATCTATCTATCTATCTATCTATGAAAAAGAAACTAAACCAACTCAAACTTGAAATGGAAACTGGTCAAACAGTGTCCATCCGGTTCCATCTTTAACACACATTTGTATGTTTGATGTTTACATGCTTATATTTGAATCATTCTGCCACAGAAAGTACATTGTGCCTTTAATTTTATCTTATTTATTTATTTTTTAAAATACAACTTGGTTAAATTTTTTCAGTGTGTGTTTTTGTACTTTTTGAACATTTTGAGCACAGTTTCAACAATACCAAGATAATAATGATAACCGTGACAATTTTGGTAACGATATTAAATGTTCATATCGTTACATCCCTGGTCAGGAGGTTAAGGTTGTTAAGATAGAAACCATCTGTCTGCATAGGAGTTAATTATCTCCTGTTCTTCCTTTAGATACACGTCTAAACACACACACATTCACACACATAGTATTGTCAAACATAGGTGATCAGAAGTAAACTTATAGTTGGTGTAAGTCTACTTAGAGTTGAGGCCCCAAGATAAAGACCAACCCATCTGTACGGCTGAGCCAAGGTTCGATAGTTTTGGATTTTTCATTATAGTTTAGTTTTATTTAGTTTAGACTTTTTTTTCTCTAATTCATTTAGTTTGAATTCATTTTTAGAGCAGGTTTGCTAGTTTATATTAGTTTTCATTTTTTTTCTAAATGCTTAGTTTTAGTTTAGTTTTAGTTTTTTCATATCTTTTCTCTTCTTCTCTGTCATATTCAATTAAATCCCAGACAGGACTCTGCTGCTTTCTCCCAACTTTAGTCTCCATGTTTCCAGGTAGAGTGGGGACCAGAAGACGACTGGAAACCACAAGTGATGGACCGTGAAGTGTCGTATGGTGCTGCTAGCTAAATTGCTAGAGCAAAATAAATCGAGTTCATATCAATCCGACGTTGACAAAGACGAAAACGAAAGGAATTTTATCCATAATTTTTATGCATTTTAGTTTTGTAAGCACACAATACAGTTTCAGTTAGTTATGTTTTTTCTTTATTTATTTCAGTTAATGAAAATGTTTTTACAATTCTAGTTTTCATCATTTCGTTAGTTTTTGTTAACGGTAATAACCTTGGAGTGAGCCCCCCCCTTCCCCCATAGGGAAATAAATGTACTATTTATCTGGTGTTCGGGGCTCATTGTTTTTGAGTCCTCAGCGCTGAGTGTCCATCTAATTTATGATCTGAAAAAATGTTGTCAACTTTGAGACCGAGCTGAATCCAGACTGATCCGTGGAGCTTCCGATAAAAGAATACGTTAACAGATACTTCCACAGTCTTTCCACACACATGGAGATTACATAAGAATGAGCCGTGAATACAGACCTGATCGAAATCTTAAGACCAGTTGAAAAATAGCTAGAATTTACCTTTTACACATTTGGATCTTAATGAGGTTTTAAGTAGAGCTACAATATACAAAAGCAAGAAGGGAGAGTGAGACAAAAAGCACTTTGAAAAAGTAATTTATTGAAAACAACAAGTAAACTGAAATAGGCTGTTTATCAGCTGATCAAAAGTTTAAGACCATCGCTCAAAAAATTACAAAAAACTCTCCAAACCAGAACATAAAATTTTCTCAGTAGGACTCAGTAATGAGTAGCTCCACCGTTCTTGTTAATCACTTCAAAAATTCGTTTGGGCATGCTTGATGCAAGTGTTTCCAGGAGGCTGGTGGGAACATTGCTCCAAGTGGTGAAGATGGCTTCACCAAGGGCATCAACTGTCTGCAACTGATGGCCATTTTTATAAACTTCCCTTGCCATCCATCCCCAAATGTTCTCTATGGGATTTAAATCAGGGGAACATGCGGGATGGTCCAAAAGAGTGATGTTATTCTCCCTGAAGAAGTCCTTTGTCAAGCGAGCATTGTGAACTGCAGCGTTGTCCTGTTTTTAAACCCAGCTGTTCCCACACAGACGAGGGCCCTCAGTCATGAGGGATGCCCTGCTGCAACATCTGCACGTAACCAGCCGCCGTTTGACGACCCTGCACCACCTGAAGCTCCAGTGTTCCACTGAATGAAAAAGCACCCCAGATCATGATGGACCCCCCTCCACTGTGCCGGGTAGAAAACATCTCAGGTGGGATCTCCTTGTCATGCCAGTAACATTGGACGCCATCTGGACCGTCAAGGTTCAATTTTTTCTCATCAGAGAATAAAACTTTTTTCCACCTTTCAGTGTCCCATGTTTGATGCTCCCTGGCAAAGTCTAAACGGGCAGTTTTGTGGCGTTGTAGGAGACGAGGTCTTTGAATTCGTTTTTTGTTTTTGAAACCCTGTTCCCGCAGATGCCGTCTGATGGTTATTGTGCTGCAGTCGGCACCAGTAAGGGCCTTAATTTGGGTCGAGGACCGCCCTGTGTCTTGACGGACAGTCAATTGGATCCTCCGGCTCAGCGCAGGTGTAATTTTTTTGGGTCTACCACTTGACTTTTTTGTTCCATAATGCTCAGGATCTGTCAAAAAATTTAGAATGACTGTCTTACTGTGTCCAACCTCAGCAGCAATGGCACGCTGCGAGAGGCCTTGCTTATGCAGCTCGACGATCCGACCACGTTCAAGAGGAGAAAGCTTCTCAACTTTATCCATCAGGAGGGCATGACCGTGTGAATGCCCGACAGAAAATGAGAATTTTGTGCAGATTTTGGCTTTTATAGCCTGCGGTCTTAAACTTTTGATCAGCTGATAAACAGCCTATTTCAGTTTACTTGTTGTTTTCAATAAATTACTTTTTCAAAGTGCTTTTCGTCTCACTCCCCCTTCTTTCTTTTGTATATTTTTAAAATCACTGCATTGGCTCTCCGTGTGTTTCAGGATTGATTTTAAGGTCCTTTTAATAGTCTTTAAATGTCTTAATGGTCTTGCGCCTTCTTATCTTTTAGACTTGCTTTTACCCTATGAACCCTCGCGGACCCTGAGCTCCTCTGGCACTGGCCTTTTAACAGTTCCAAAAGCCAACACAAAAACCCATGGTGAGGCAGCTTTTCAGCATTATGCTCCTCGCCTCTGGAACAGCCTGCCAGGGAACCTCAGGGCCGCAGAGAATGTAGAAATTTTTAAAACGAGGCTCAAGACCCACCTTTTTTATTTGGCTTTTAACTGACGCTTCTGTTTTATCTACTCAAAGGTTTTATAGTTATATTTAATATATATATCTTAAAATTCTTTTAATCAGTGCTTCTGTTTTATCATTTTAATGTTTAATATTTTTATTATTTTCATATATGTCTTAAATTTAGCTTCTTTTAATCAATTCTTTTATGTCTTTTTAATGTTTCTTATTCTCTGGTGTTTAATCAGAGGGAGCCCTCCATGCCGGGGGGCGGCTGTGGACTCCAGGGGCTGTGGCACCTTCTCTCCCTGGGGTCCGCTCCTTTCTGGCGGGTGGGGGTCCCAGTTGGCCCTCTCCCACTGGTCGGGATGCGGGGCTGTGTTGCTGGTGCCTGGTTGCCGGGGTCGGCAGCTGCCTCCTGGTGCGGATGGCTCCCTGAGACAGCGCCTCCTCTTTTACTTTAACTTTTACATTTTTGTTCTGGTCTACCCGTGCTCAGCCAGTCTTCTTAAGTATGTGTGAGCTTGTGGGTTTGCATATATATGTGTGTGTGTGTGTGTGTATGTGTGTGTGCGAGTGAGTGGGTGGGTGTGGGTGGGGGGCAGGTACTGATTTTTAAACTGATATGTAAAGCACTTTGTGCTACAGTTTTTAATGTATGAAAAGTGCTATATAAATAAAGATCATTATTATTATTATTATTATTATTATTATTATTATTATTATTATTATTATTATTATTATTATTATTATTATTATTATATTGTAGCTCTACTTAAAACCTCATTAAGATCCAAATGTGCAAAAGGTAAATTCTAGCTATTTTTCAACTGGTCTTAAGATTTTGATCAGGTCTGTATTGACTGGGTGAAGCAAAGGTCATAAAGCCACAACAACTGGAATGACTTTCACTGTGAGCTGATGATGTTCATGGAAACCTTCACACACAACAGTTGCTTTTCCATCGGACGTCTGCGCAAAACTGTACCGAAATTTACTAATGTCGAAAAAAAAAAAGATAATGTCGGTATTTCCATTAAATCACAAATACAATGATTTGTTAATTTATTATCATAGATGTGAGTAGAAGTCATTCCATAAACGCATCCATGAACATAAATATCAGGCTGATATACAGATTATATTCATATTTCTATCATAGTGCCCTCTAGGTTCTGGAAAACACTCACATTTCTCTGTTGCTGATTAGTTTCTTTCTTCTGGTACAGGGGTATCAAACTCATTTTAGTTCAGGGTCCAGATTCAGCTAAATTTGATCTGAAATGGGCCAGACCACTAAAATAATAACATGATAATACATAAATAATGTCAACTCCAAACTTTTCTCTGTTTCAGAGCAAAAAAGTTAATTTACATTATGAAAAGGTTTACATCTACAAACTATCCTTTCAAAAGATGTCATAAACTTGAACAAAGGGAAAAAATCTGTGTAATTTTAACAATATTCTGCCTCAGTTTATCATTTCCACATGTACATTATAACTTACACATCACAGTGGATCTACAAACACACTTAATATTGAATAACAGGCAAAATATTGATAAAAATTGTACTTGCTTCTCTTAAGACATTTCAGCTTATTCGCATTTTTTTTTTTTTTTTTGCAAAATTATACTTTGTTTTAGTGTAAAGACATGAAAATATTTACATTTACAAAGAGAAACATTTGCAGTTGTCATTATTTTTGTTATTATGATAGTATTTTACTGATCTGACCCACTTGAGATTGAATTGGTCTGAATGTGGAACCTGAACTAAAACGATTGTTGATATCAGAGTGTAATTTTTGCATTTCACAAATTCATCCCAAGGGCTGGATTTGGCCCCCAGGCCCATGTTTGACTCCTGTGTTCTGGTAGATGTCAGTAGAAGTCCTTCCATAAACATAAATCTGTGTTGTTTTGAATCTAGAATGCTGGTTCCTCCTCTATCTCCTACTAAATTCTAAACTGATGTGGTTTCCTGCTGCGTCCACACATACACACACATTTGGGTTCAACTCTTCTTCTCTTGTTCTAACATCCATCAACATCCATTTTTTTTTTTTTTTTTTTTTTTTTGGCGTCACTCTAGTTGTGCAAAAAGTTCTTTCCATTGCAGTTTTGCGAGATATACCAGTTTTGCCACGAAAAACCAGCTCTTGCAAGAACAAAAACTTTTTATCAAATAGCGAAATCGTCATTTTTCTATTTGACAAATTTTTATGCACAAGTTATATTCACACAGTTTGAGGGTCAATGGAAAAGAGACTAAAGACGGTTATGTTTATTACAAAAAGAATGAACCGATTTCATGACACATTGCTTCAGTTCTGTCATAGCGCCCTCTAGGTTCTGGAAAATGCTCGTATTTCTCTGTTGTTTTGCATCTAGAATGCTTGTTCCCCCTCTGTCTCCGACTAAATTGTAAAATGATTGGATTTCCTGGTGTATCCACACATAAACTCTTCTTCTTCTTTTGTTCTAACATCCATCAACATCCGTTTTTGTTTTTGTTCACGTGACTCTAGTTGCGCAAAAAGGTCTTTCTATTGCAGTTTTGCAAGATATACCAATTTAACTACGAAAAACCACCTCTTGCAAGAACAAAAACTTTAATCGAAAAATGAGAGTTTTGGCAAAATTGTCGTTTTTCCATTAGACAAACTTTTATGCGCAAGTTACATTTACGCAATTTGAGGCTCGATGGAAAAGAGACTAAAGACAGTAATGTTTAGCACAAAAAGAATTAACCGATTTCTTGACGCATTGCTTCAGTTCTCAAGTGTCGTCATGGAACAAGTCAGTGACCATTTCAAAGAGGAGTTTTCTCAGTTTTGATTGGCTGCCACAGGGGGGCGCTGTGGTCGTGCCGTTCCTCCGGCGACGTTCACTTGTTTGTTTACCCTCGGAATGGTGAATCCTTACCAAAAGGCAGTCTGCGTTCTCGAGTTCACGAAAACAAATTTGGTTGTCACGGTGCAGAGTGCTTTTCAAAGGTAATATGTAAAAGATCGCGTTTATATTCCACTGCTACCCACTAACCTCGATGACCTTAAACATTGAATAACAACAGCAGTCGATTCAGTGGATGGTGATGTGCTGATACGTGTCTGGGAGGAATTCTCTTATGGCATTGATGTTGTCCGTGCAGCAGGTGGTGTGAGGAAATGACCAAAAATGGACACAATATTAAAAATGGCGGACTTCCTGTGGATCTGACATCATGGACCCAATGGACTTTTTTGTAGATCCCAGTGAGACACACACACATATATATATATATATATATATATATATATATATATATATATATATATATATATATGTGTGTGTGTGTGTATATATATGTATGTATATGTATATGTGTGTATGTATATATATGTATATATATATATATATATATATATATATATATATATATATATATATATGTGTGTGTGTGTGTGTGTGTGTGTGTGTGTGTGTGTGTGTACCTAATTTGGTGCAGATTGGTGAAAGCTGGGAGCAGTGGTTTTTAGGGGGCGCTACTGAAAGAGTGTCACTTATCCATCTGCCACGCCCATTCTGTTTAGGGTGGAGCTCTTCTTCTACATATTAGATCAAATCAGGAAAAACTGAGGAAAAAATAACTTTTTCAGTCCAATCTGTCATTAACGGAACATAAACCCAGTGTGTCCATCCACTGTCATTGATCCAACTCCATGGGTTTTACTGGAGAATCAATGTTGGAGAAGATGACGGTGTTTCCACGGTAACAACGGAGCCTCTGAACATCCAAATATGGTCATATCTGATGACCATGAATAGATGAAGAACTGTATTTTACAACAATTGTTGACATGGACTGATAGGATTAGTGGATCAGCAGGAATTAAACAGTTTAGATCAGTAGATGGTTTAGGTTAAAGAAGGACGTTTGGGTCTTTAAGGGTTAAAGGTGAACGTTTGGGTCTTTAAGGGTTAAAGGTGAACGTTTGGGTCTTTAAGGGTTAAAGGTGGACGTTTGGGTCTTTAAGGGTTAAAGGTGAACGTTTGGGTCTTTAAGGGTTAAAGGTGGACGTTTGGGTCTGTAAGGGTTAATAAGACTATATAATTTCATAAATTCATTATGAATATATCTGCTGTTTGATTATGAGACATTTATAAACTTTAACAGGAACCTTAGTAAGTTTACAGTCTGTTTAAGAACAATAATTATTCAAATGTATATATTCTACAGAATACAATGGTTTTTCAGGTGTTATTATAATATTGCTTTAATTTCCCTGTACTGAACGACATAAGTTATTGTTGAACTTTTACTTTTTACACTTTTTGTTGCTTTATTAAGATTGATACAGTTTTTATTATGCAGCTAATTACACTGTCTGGTGCCTTGTCAAAATTAAGACTTTTATTATTATTTATTTATTAACAGTATATTAGACATTCATTAACAGTTACTTGTGCCATTTGTTACTTTTGTCATCACAAAAGCTGAAATTAAAGGCGATATAACACCACATGGTATTCATACATAGTTTATTATGCACTTACTATCAATTATGCACTTATTAACAATTAACTATGCATTTTGTCGCTTTTGTTTTATATGTAAATATATTCTTCATCATGCAATTATTAACAGTAAATTAGGCACTTATTCACAATTACCTGTCCTTTGGGTTTTGCTTTATTAATACATCTTTTAGTCATGTTTTTTTCCCTCAATTTATTAATTTTAATACATTCTTTATTAAGCATTTTTGGGCAATGGATGGAGTTAATAATGCTTTGTTGAAGCTGCTCCACCTAAATGGAGGACAGGCCTTATGGAAGTGGACTAAACAGAGTGGAAAGACTGATGATGACGTTTAGAACAGTGGATGATTTAGAACGTGGGAATAAATAATGACGCTGCACTGTTGGCAATAAAAAGCCATAAATTTATCTATCTATAATTATATATTTTTCTGCAAATAAATGATGTTTCTCTACAATTTAAAAAGTCATTTTATGATGAATAGACACATAAGTCTGTAAAATGAATGACTGTTACGTTTGACCTCATGTCTGTGTTTTAGGAATTTTATCAGCTGGTTTTTCATTTTATTTGCAGACAATTTATACATGAATTGAAATAATAGTTACTAGGGATGCACCGATACCACTGTTTTCCAGACCGAGTACAAGTACAAGTACAAGTACAAGTATTTCCTTTTGAGTACTTGCCGATACTGAGTACCAATACAAGTTCTTAATATTCCCATTACGGACCCAGACCACCGCTTCCAAACAGACTCTGGTCCAGTTCAGTTCTGCTGTGAACAGAACCGTCCTCCAGCCCAAACTAACAACGGAACCATTACTGTCGTTGTCATCAGTCTGACTGGAACAAAGTGCTGCTACTGACATTTAATGTGTTGAAATGAGCATTTGTCAATCAATCCACCAGAGGGCACTGCTCTGAATGAACCATACTGGACAGTAGGGCTGCGCAATTAATCATTAAAAGATTGTGATCTCGATTCACACATGAATGTGATCTCATTTCTAAACACGGACAATTCTTAAACATTTTATTTCATGGCTGTATTACAAACAAATGCCCACAAACGCAGAACCACCGCCGCCTCTTCCTTTAACCCATGGTAAAGCCTCTTCACAACATGTGACCCTGCTGCTGTTGAATGCAGTTGAGTGAAAAAAGAGTGAATGACAGCGGAGAACGACTGCGGTAAAGACAGTGACATGGATGAAAACCCCAGTGGCAGTGGTCAGTCACCCACCTGAACTGGTGCCCAGTTCAGGTTCACTTTGGGCGGTTTTCATCTCATGTTGGTCTTCTTTTTTGTCGTCCAGATCCAAGTGTGTTTTCATTTTCACTTCTCTGACTTCTGAGCTGTTCTTCTTCTCCTTTTCTTTTCTTTGTGGGTGAGGATAACTCTGCCTTTAACCAAGAATCAAAACTCTTGCCCTCTACAAAAAATTGTATATTAAAAATATTCCATTGTGCTGCTGGGAAGTTTCTTTGCACTGTAAACTTTCACAGATCAGCTGATGTCGCTTAGCAACCAGGACCATAAGTGCAGGGAAAAGGTAAATGAACATTAAGTTTCACTTTCACTTCCACTTCTGTGGGGGCACGGACTGCACCTCTCAGTACCCCATTGTATAAGTAGGACGGAAACCGGCACACGCAGGTAACCGGCTGAAACGCACACGCGTGCCCCCCCCCCCCCCCCCACCCACCCCATTACACACAGCCACACCAACAGATCAATTCAACTGATATGAAAGATGCGAATCAGAGGTAAAAGAACCCATTTTCCTCAGTGCAATAAACATTTTGTGAAAAAAATCGTGTCAGAGAATCATGATCTCAATTCTAAGCAAAAGAATCGTGACTCACATTTTTGCCAGAATCATGCAGCCCTACTGGACAAATACCATGAAGAAGAGGACAATTTTATGAAGAAGAAGAAAGTCAGTAATAACAAGAAAAGCACTCGGAGAGCGCAGACCTCCGCCAAGACAGGTCTGTTGTCGTCCCCCCGATCACCACCAAAATCTAATCATTTCAATCCTTGTACCAGTATCAACATTTCATGAAAATTTCATGAAAATCTGTCAATAACTTTTTGAGTTATCTTGCTAACAAACAAACAAACAAACAAACAAACAAGCAAACACACAAAGTAAAGTGATCAAAATACCTCCTGGCGGAGGTAATAATAAACCTGTAGCTGACAGAGGTAACACTACTGTGATACTAATGTTGATATTTCTGAGGGTAGTTGTCCTGAATGTGTCAGTAGTTTTTCTCTAACTCACACGGTGGCTCTTTGAACAGATCCTCTACATCAGGCATGTCCAAAGTCCGGCCCGGGGGCCAATCACGGCCCGCGGTCAGATTTTATACGGCCCACAGCTTCGGTTTTATAATGTATTCTTTATGGCCCTCTTGGACTGTTGATCCGAGTACATGAATCATAAAAGGTTCAAAATGCAGTTTCTCCTTTCACCTCATGGTGGCAGCACCACTCTAACTCTATCTGGCTCTATGACTTTACCGTGAACCATTTTCGCTAATTTCTAACCATGGCGCCTGTAAATTAAAAAAAACGGAAGTTGACAGTGAGGGCCGCCGCTTCCAGGAGAGATGGGAATTACAAATTTTTTTCACTGAAAATCGAGGCGATTGTGTTTGCCTAATTTGTCAAGAGACTGTTGTCTTGTTTAAGGAATTCAATGTAAAGACACACTAGCAGACAAAACATGCTAACGCATACGACAAGCTAGCAGGGAGTGAGCGTTCTGAAAAAGTGAAGCAAATTCAAGCTGCTTTAAACTTACAACAGTGACTCTTCATGTGAACCTGGGAGTTCAGTGAATTCACCACCAGGACAGGCTACCAAGTTGCCAGGTTAGTTGCCTATAATTGCTGGTGTTATGTACTTGTAGATGTGACACAAATATTACTTTCTGAATGATTTTGTGAAAGACAAGAGTAAGAGTCATATGTTTTCATCTTAAACGTTAACAGACTTTACATTACTGAGTAATATATGAGTAATGATTACTCATATAAGTCATGTTTAAAATGAATGTGGGGTTAAGATTTTTAACAACTTCTTGGACGTTTAAGATACTCCACACGGTTTGTTCTATGTTATCTGACTCCAGATGTGAAAGGAAGGCAGAATTTTTTTTTTTTTTTTTAATTTGTTCACACCTGAGTGGCTTAGATTTGGTTACATTGCCATTTTTAAAAAATGATATTGTGACAATGAAAATAAAGTTGTTTTTAAAATTATCGCTTTTATATGTAATTTTTACTGTTTAAAAAACGTCCGAAGGGACCACTGGCCCCTGTCAATCTCCACATTATCAGATCTGGCCCTCTTTAAAAAAAGTTTGGACACCCCTGCTCTACATCCTCGGTTCTGCTGGTATTCTCCATCTGGGTACTCATCCACCAGCACCAGGAAAACAGATGGAATGTACGCAGAGGATGGACAGAATGCTGCGTCTGTATCGGTCTGTGTCTGTAACGATACTTTGTCTCCGTCGTTTCTTTCGTTAAATCTCCACACTGCTGACATTACTCCTCCTCCTCGTACCTGCTGCACTGAACTGGGAATGTCACGCTGACGTAAGTAGTATTGGTGCAGTTGTATCGGATTACTTTTACAAGTATGAGTACAAGTACACACGTTGAGTATCGGACCCGATACCCGATACTGGTATCGGTGCCTCCCTAATAGTTATGATATGTATGAATACTGTGTGTATGGTTCAATTCGTACGATAGTTGCATAAGAGTCTGTTCAGAAACAAGTGCTTCATATAGAAGTTTATTCTTCTTCCTTCTCCTTTTCGACCATATGCAAAATTCAGACTTTCATGTACTTAAAGATAGATTCTGTTCATTTAAATGTTTTTTTGTTTTTGTCTTATTTTGCTTTGTTTTGTTTTATTTTGTTTCTTTGCATGTTCTAAATATATATATATATATATATATATATATATATTTTTTTTTTTTTTTAATACGCTTGTTTTTGTTGTTTCCTTTGGTCAAATCTACCTTGTGACAGGACTTTGCATCTCCTAAATGAACAGCTTTATGGGATGCCCTGTAGTGTGGTAGAGTTTTGATCTGTGCAGTGTGTGATTATAACACTAACTGATGATCCCCATCTGTCTTTCTTGACATTTATTCTATTCAGCTTCATGTTTCCTGCAGTTATGAAGGTTTTTTTCCGATTGAATTCTCAGAATATGAAATGGCTCTTTGCATATTTAGAACTTTTTCATTTCTATATTTTTTTCCATCCGGCACCTTTTAGATTTGTCCGAGTGTTTGCTAGCTCTGGAGGTTTTCATATGCTACAGGCGTAAATTGCTTTTTCCACCTACAGTAAATTGTACAAGTGCCAGAAAGATGAACTTTCGGCCGATGAAAATGTCACTTTTCTCTTTCTATTTCTGCCACTTTAGTACCTATGGAAAGAGAAAGAGAGGCCACAGTGTCTAATGGGAGAGCACTGTCTGTTTGTGCATCATTTGATAGAAACGGGGAAATAAATGTAATTGTGTGTGTGTGGTTTTGTGTGTGTGTGTGTGTGTGTGTTTTAAATGTGAGGCGGCTGTTGTCCCCACATGAATTCTAAATAATCCTGTTGAATTAATCGTCATGCTGAACCAGATTCCCATAGTGCCTCCAGGTCTGTGATTTACTCGAGCAGTGAAGCCTCCTTCATTAGAGACACTTTGAATATCCCAAACGTGCTGAATATTTCATTTAATGACTTCACACTGACTCTGATTATTCACATTTAGGTTTGGTGTTCATCCACTGACAAATGTTGATGCAAAACCCTAATCACTGCTGGTTTACATTTGGGTTAAATTTTGTAGTAATATTTTATTCAGACGTTTCTAGAAGATCCAAAAGTGGGAGAGTAAAAAAAGTGTTAATAGATCTAAGGCACAGGTGTCAAACATGCGACCCGGGGGCCAAATCCGGCCCACCAAAGGGTCTAATCCGGCCCACAGGATGAATTTGTGAAATGCAAAAATTACACTGAAGATATTAACAATCAGTGGTGTCCAAATCATTTTAATTCAGGTTCCACATACAGACACATAGAGTCCAATTAGATTTTAAGTGGATCAGAAACAGTAAAATATTATCAGAATAACCTATAAATAATGACAATCCCAAATTTTCTTTGTTTTTTTGGTGTAAAAAAGTAAAACTACATGAAAATGTTTACATTACCAAACTATACTTTTACAAAAGATGTGAATAACCTGAACAAATATGAATAAACGGAAATGTCTTAAGGAAAGTAAATGCAATTTGACCAATATTCTGCCTGTTACTAAATGTTTTGTGTGATTGTAATGCACATGTGTAAATGATAAACTGATAAAAACGAAGCAGAATATTGTTAAAATGTTAAAATTGCACTTTCTTTTCTTATGACAATTCAAGTTGTTCATGTTATTTAGATTTTCAAGGAAACTTTGTAGATGTAAACCTGATCATAATGTAATTTAACTTTTTCTCTGTAATTATTTTACTGCTCCAGCCCACTGGAGATCAGATTTGGCTGAATGTGGAACTGAACGAAAATGAGTTTGACAGCCCTGATCTAAGGCTTCTTTTTAGAGCTGAAGCACAGTAATTATGACAGAAACCAATATGGAAAGAGGCCAGAATGTCATGTGACTAATATGTTTTTCTAAGGTGTGAAACCTGGGTCTAGAAATTATTTTTTATGACTTTGTTACTGTCACTCATGATTAGGGATGCACCGATAGCACGGGAAATCTTAGCTACATTTATGTCATTGACCCTGGTGAAATTGGGTCAACTGACCAGCTCCATCCAGTTTCTGAGAAGTCTCTACTACAGGCATCAACCTGAACCAGTTCTGAGAAATCTAATTATTCTATCTGAACCATCATGCAGTTCCACAGCCTAGTTCAAATATCTCCAGTATTATCATAACTTGTGCAATAATCAATGCCATTCTACTGTTAAAAATGCCATTTACACCTACGTTTGGATACAGTTTAAAGAAAATATAGTCATGCAGTGGAAAAAAATATTAAAAATAGAACCAGTTCTATCCTAAGGCTAAAATTTTGTGCACAACATCTTGAAACATATATGAAGGCATGGTAAAAATTTCAAAATTTTCATTAACTGGCCACATGGTAATATGGGTGCTCAAATAAAGAGTATTTTTGTGAAAAATTGAAATCGACTCATTTTATTCATTGCCTCACAGCAACACTTTTCATTGAAATGTAGTCTTTTTGCAGTATATTGTTGCATCTTGACCATGAGAATCCATGCAACAAAAATTAGGTCCCTACATTCATCCATTATGGCACAAAGTTGGCCGAAAAGCAAATCTGCAAAATTTGAAAAAAAAAAAAAACATTAATTTTCAAAGGGCTGTATCTCCTAAACTATTACAGATATGACATTAAAATGGATGTGTGTTGGATGTGTTCGTTCATCTGGTAGATGAACAAGTGTGAATTTTTTCAGAGTTTTCTGAGGGGGTCATGTGGGGACCATTGGTTGAATTGCCGTGGAATGACCCCATTTCTTCCAAACTGCCCCTCTTCAGATCCATTTATTTTATTTTATTTCTCTGTTGAATTTCTTCAGTTCTACTCCATAAATGTCACAAGTCGCTTTTCCATTGACCCTCAAATTGCAAAAACATAACTTACGCATAACTTAGCGGGATGAGGATCAGCACCTCCAAATCCGAGGCCATGGTTCTCGACCGGAAAAAGGTGGTCTGCCCTCTCTGGGTCGGTGGGGAGTCTTTGCCTCAAGTGGAGGAGTTTAAGTATCTTGGGGTCTTGTTCACGAGTGAGGGAAGGATGGAGCGTGAGATTGACAGACGGATCGGTGCAGCGTCTGCAGTGATGCAGTCACTGTATCGGTCGGTTGTGGTAAAGAAGGAGCTGAGCCGAGAGGCGAAGCTCTCGATTTACCGGTCAATCTACGTTCCTACCCTCACCTATGGTCATGAGCTTTGGGTCATGACCGAAAGGACAAGATCCCGGATACAAGCGGTCGAAATGAGTTTCCTCCGCAGGGTGGCTGGGCGCACCCTTAGGGATAAGGTGAGGAGCTCGGAGTAGAGCCGCTGCTCCTCCGCGTCGAGAGGGGCCAGCTGAGGTGGCTCGGGCATCTGTTTCAGATGCCTCCTGGATGCCTCCCTGGGGAGGTGTTCCGGGCATGTCCCACCGGAAGGAGACCTCGGGGAAGACCCAGGACACGCTGGAGAGACTACGTCTCTCGGCTGGCCTGGGAACGCCTCGGGGTCCCCCCGGAAGAGCTGGAGGAGGAGTCTGGGGAGAGGGAAGTCTGGGCGTCCCTGCTTAGACTGTTACCCCCGCGACCCGGCCCTGGAGAAAGCAGAAGATAATGGATGGATGGATAACTTACGCATAAAAATTTACCAAATGGAAAAACGACAGTTTTCACCAAAAGTTTTATCTTTCGATAAAAAGTTTTTGCACTGGCAAGAGGTGGTTTTTCCAGGCGTAGCGCAAATGGTATATCACCCAAAACTGCAATGGAAAGATCTTTTTTTGCAACTAGAGTCAGGTGAATTTAAAAAATGGATGTTGACGGACGTTACAACAAACGAAGAAGAAACGTGTTGGTATGTGTGGACCCACCAGGAAACCCAATCATTTTTTTAATTTAATGGGAGATAGAGGGATAATATATAATAATAATGAATATATCTGTAAATCAACACCATATTTATGTTCATGTTTATGGAATGACTTCTCGTGTCATCTTGTGATAATAAATAAAACAAATCATCACATTTGTGATTTAATGGAAAAACTGACATTTAGTAGATATCGGTAAAGTTTTGCGCAGATGTCCGATAGAAAAGAGACTATTGTCTGTGCTGTTATCCAATGGTTCTCCAATGGTTCAATAAATCAATCATTAAGGAATATAACATGATTTTTTTCATGAAGTATAGAAACAATATTTAGCTTTTATTCTAATAGACCCCATCGAAAGAGAAATTCAGGTTCTCAGAAAATCACTGTTTATGAATTAATCATTAAATCGATCAATAAGGTCAACCAACTAATGATTAATGAATTAATCGAGAACTTGCATCCCTAATCTGTACATAGTGAAAAATGAATGCA